>NW_025048291.1:0-15000 GCF_018831695.1 Puntigrus tetrazona | reverse complement strand
ACCTAATAAATTATCCAAATAATTAACATTAAGTCCATCTTATTAACACCATCTTATATGTTTGATGGTTTGAGACAAATATCTTATCAGTTCAGAAGCTTTAAGATGTTAGGTATCTGTAAAAATTAGTTTTTAAAACTAACCTTTTTAGCTTTGAAATGATTAATGGTCACACTGACAGTCTTTTTGTTTCCTGAGACAAAATGAAAATGGGATGCATGGAAGACTTTTCTCTTTAGGATTTGTAATGACAGGCTTAACAACAGGTTTTGGCAGTTTGTGGGGTCTGAGAAAGCTTTAGACTTAAACTTTAGCTTAAACGTGATTAGCTACAAAACTACAAGCATAACAAATGCTAACAAACGACTATGTTTGTTCAACACATTTAAAACGTTATAAGAAAGGTTTACTGTGTTTTGAAGAGACCTTATTTCTTTTGTCAATTTGATTAATATCATGGAATCATAATATCATGGAGTTTATGTAATTATTCTTGTTCATGTCCTCATCAGTTACTGTATACATATTGGAGATAAATAACTTTTTAATCTATCTAAAGTAAATAGTAGAAAAAGTCTAATCTGTTATAAAGACTCAGTCAGACACTTGTTTAAAAATTACATTTGTTGCAAACAACGTGTGACAACTGATTTTCAGACTAAGGAAAATCTCTGTTGGTTTGAAAGAGACTAATATAAATATAAAATTTATATTAAAACAACAACAACAAAAGTTACTTCATTGTTTAATCATAATGCTTTTCATCCTCTTGTAGAGATACCCCCTGTTTAATTCCATTAAAGGTTTGTATGACGTATCATAAAAAAATGTTTAACTGTAGGATTGTTTATGTGTGCATGTTTGTGTTTTTGTTTTGTTTTTGCTTGAGTTTTTATGTTTGTTTGTGTTTTTGTTTGCGTGTGATTGAGTGGGCATAAATGACGAAAATGTATGTGTTTATAATTACTGGTTCATATACTGACTTGGTTTCAGAAGAAGATTGTCAGGATTCAAGGTTGTGCAACGCTTAACCATAACATTTGGCATATCAAGCAGGATAGTATGATATCGTAGCCACTTAGCCATTTATAAATGCAATGTTTTTTGTTCTTGCAGAATCATGGTGACTGTGTGTGGTACCATTCAGGTCAGGTTGGAGTAACCGACGGCCTTTTCAGAGGCTGCCACTGCACCTCAAGCATTGAGGCAGTCCTGCTGCAACTGGATCAAGTTTACTGGAAAAGTAACCCACAGGTCTTAACCTGTCACCATGAGCATGCAAGAACACGGTTGTCATAAACCCATTTTTCTCATCGACCATCTGAACGAAAGGTTTTTTCAATGGTGGACAGCCAAAATGTTGGAGCTGATGACAGCTGAACTTTCATATTTATAAATGCTGCTTCTACCTCTTCCGTCCATTCAAATTTTGTCTGTTGATTTCAATCCTTTCCCTGTTGTTAGGGCTCTCAGGGATTGCTTGAGCACTGCATAGTTAGGAATAAATGTAGGACAGTATGAACATATTCCCAAAAATGACAGCATTTGCTTTTTGGTTATGACATGCCCCAAAAGGTAACTTGCTATTAGCAAAACTGTATTTTGATAACAAGTCAGAGTTAAGGGTTAAAATCTTCTTTGTAACGCCAGTGTATCTTTTCCCATTAAATTCAAATGCAAACTGGATTTGGCTGTTTTTCCACAGGCACTAAAGAATGCATAAGCACAGTCAAAAAAATGTGCATCCTCTGAAACCAGCCTTGGTCTGACAGCTGCATTTACTGCCTGTAAATCCTGTACAAAACTCTTTTGGCTGGCCTCTATCTGATCTTTTTCACAATGTAAATGGAACTGGGTGTAAACGAGACTCATTGAATGGAACAATATTTCCTCTTTCAACAGACTCAGACACTGGTTTTATCCCCAGCTTCTTTTTCAATGGGTATTGATTTTAGTGTGTCCTGTAATCAGATTTTGAGTTATTACCACCGGCTTACACCCTTTTATTAACCCCATCAGACTTGACTTCAAGCCAGTCAGTATACACACCTCTTTATAAAAAAACCCACCTTGACCATGTTTTGTCTTTTGATTTAGAAAGAGATAAGTGGGGAACACTTCTGGCACTAGAAGCACATCTTTGTGACCAATAGCATTTTTCACATTTTAATGTCTCTTTTTCTGTTTTTTTTTTTAAACCAGTCTTTTTGATACAGACTTTTTCCACTACAACATGTGATGTGCGATGCAAATTGTCAGGCAGCATTATTTCTGTGTTGAAAGGCTTAGTACTGTTTTGGCCATTTCACCACCATTTTTACTCAGACATAATTTTTGATTTGCCATACATAAATCCACTGGGGCACAGATGGAGACAATAAAAGTGCTCCTCCTCCACAACTCTTACACCCTGGGGATAAGCCTTAAAACCAAATTTAGTTTACACCATAAATCCCTTTCCTTGATTAGGACAGGACATTGGGGTGAACAGAGGAATGCATGTGTCAGCACTTGCCTCTCTTCTGTTTCACAATTTAGCGGCATTGTGAATATTTCTTGAATTTCATGGCCTGATACCGAAATGGATTTGTTTGTTTGCTCAGTTAAAAACGGTTGCCATTGCAGGTCCCATGGTCGTATGCTTAATCTGGCTGCCCCAGAATCAGTGAGAAACTCAATAGAACCCCTCAACTAACATGAAATATTTTGTCACTGATCAAAAATTTTTACTTTCAAATCATTGTGACATGCCACACTGCCCTTGCCGCATTTGGTTTTGTGGTCATTTCTTACTTGTCTAGCCTACAGGTTTGGCTATTTTTGGCACAGTGACCCGCTGCAGCTCTAAATCCGCTCTGGCCTTCAGTCTTTCTTTCTTCTTGTCAATACCAATGCAGGGTGTCTATGTAGATCTCTTCCAGTCGTCCTGTTCTCTATCTGACAAAGAGGTTTTTCACCCCTATGGAATCTCAGTTCTCAGTTCATTCATGAACACACCTTGCATATGGCATTCATGCAGATAAAATAAAACAATTCCACACAGATTCGTCTTTCTCCTGTAACGTAATGGAGATTGTTACGGTGTCCACAAAAGGAAATTTTGCTTGCACTAGCCGAGCCAGAGCTTCGATGGTCTTACAGAAGTCCTCATTCCATGTATGTTTCTACTCAGTATGCAGTCTCCCCGAAGATCACCCTTGTAAAGTCCAGGCCCCGCATACATTATACCAATTCACAGACCCCAGCTTTATCATTAGCATCATTCATCCTGCTCCTGTAATATGGCTGCTGGTTGCAGCACTAGGCCTTCGCAGGCAGGATCATCGGTCTTAGCTGGGTTACTGATGCTACACTGCCAGTTGTGATTGGATCACACTGGGCTGTAAAATCATCACAGGTGCCATTGCATGTGCCTGCGTGCTTTGTTGTGGAATTTTTCTTGGGAATAAGGATGACCGACAATACTTAACAATAGTCAGCAATTTTATTGAAGAGTTGCAGAGATACAACACTGGAGATTGATCGATCATGTCTCTCACCCTAACTTAATTTAACTCCTCATTTAAACCCCAAAATTACCTCCTCCTCATGTGCATGTTGCAAGAACACAGCATAAAACTTAGACATAGTCAGATATTGTATTTTCTGTTGTAGGAAAAGGTCCAATTTCATGCCTGCTGTCAAGATCATTTGTGAAGCTGTTTAAAGTGGAGCGTTAAGTATGAGCGCTGCAATCTGGATCAGCAACTGCTCGAAAGCAACCTTAAATATTAAAATTAAAATATTAAAATGTGATTGTGATTTCAAATGTTTGAAGTTAATAGACATAGCAGAATCACCTGCTATTTAATAAGAATGCGTGAGTCTGAATTTTTTTTTACTCATGATTTTACATGTATTATACATGCATATGAGCCTTAGCCTATAGCCTATGTATTTTTCTAGTCAATGTCATATTTGTACCAGACCTCAAAAGTAACCCTGCCTCTAAAATAGCCTATATTTTGTATATTTAGTTGTCTCATTTAATTATGTTGTGTGTGTGGGAGGCGCTGTTGGGAACACGGCATGTGGGTGGTGACCTCCTGACTGACTGTGGGTGAAATATTCCAAAGACAACTTTTTTTGTAAAATGTATATATTCCCCAGATTGGGACGTGAGTGCCAGAGGGTGCTGTACCCTTAGAGAAGGAGGGTCTCTGCAGAGATGCTCCAAAAACATGTCTGGGTGGCCAATGTGGTGCAACCAATTGGACCTATTTGTCGTCCTTCCTGATCTTGCAAAATGTCTGTGCGAGTAAGGCTCACTGGGGGAGGCATACTTGAAGCCCCTGAGGCCAGCTGTGTGCCAGTGCATCTATACTGAGGGGTTTCTTGGTCAGGCAACAAAGCAGATGGCAGTGGAGAAGCAAACAGGTCTACCTGGGTTTGTCTGAATCAACTCCAAAATCACGCTCGACTCCAAATCATTGCAAGCTCAACCTCCAACGCAAACCAAAGAAACTATCTGCACTGAGGAAGAATCGAGACATAGAAGTATGCATTCTTAAGTCGACCGAACATTGAAACTTCCTGAGGTTCTAACTGGCCTTGACTGGTTCTAAGCATAGGAGGAGCAGGAGGGCTCCCTGGCAATGGGCAGGTTGAGGTGTGGCCAACCTGGGAGCGGTGGAAAGCACGGGGGACAGGGTGTGCTAGATTTCCAACAGGACTGCATGCCTCAGCTACGAAGTGGTTGACAGCCTACAGGCCCTGGGATGGGAGGCAAGGACTATTCTTCCAAGTGGCAGCATTTCAGCATGCACAGATGCAGTGCAACCTCACTCTCCACCCGAGGAATTTCAACGCACCCCAGCCACCCCACCAGGGCAGCTTCTGGACGAAAAAGGGCAATCTACAAGCTCATCAGCTTCTATATGCACTTCTGAAATAGAAAAGAGCCAGGGCAGGCAGGCTTACTGAGGAACTAATCTTTTGCTGCAAGGCTCAGGACTGGAGGCGTGCAGTGGCCCAGGAAAGCATTGCCGTCAACTCTGTGTCCGAATTGGTGGTAGCCATAAGGTCATAGGTAGCCATAGGTCCTCCTATGCAAGCTTTGATAGGCTGAAAATGGTGGGCTTGAATGAATAGCAGCTTGGGGACTGAAGACCTTGTGATGCCAGCTGCTCGAGCTGATATCAGTGAGTGATTTTCACACTGACACCACCAGTCTTTTCCCCATGACAGGTCCAGTGGCTGGATGGTACTGGTAGGTGATGAGGTCCATAGTTTGATGGAAATAACTCCGAACTAAGTCCAAAAACAGGGAAATGCAGGATGTATATTGTATGTGTAAAACTGAGCAATTGGCAAAATTTCATCTGTGTCACAAATCGTGGTCTACCTACACAGCCATTAGAATGTAAAATATATTTTTTTGTTTTTAGAGCTTTACAAAATTTTAATAAAGTGGGTGGAATTTTTAGACCATGCATATTTTAATTTCTTTGAGTATTTGTAGATACCGCAGTGCTGCCAGATCTTTATTCCTGGAGTTCTATCTTTCACAGAGTTTAGTTCCATCCATGTTTGAACACACTCTGCAAGCATTCCTGAATATCAAGCTGTATCAGTTGTATTTGTTTAGGTATGGGAATCGTTTTCTCTTCTAAGGAACTGTAGATCTCCCAAGAACTGGACTTGGCACTTCAAGAGGTACTAACTTTTCTTTTAGATGTATAGTTAGTCTCAGAAAACCACATATTATATAGTAATAAACTAGAATATACTGTATATACATAAATATATTTTTAAAATTGTTTTAAATGTGCCTCATAATAAATTAAGTGCTTTAAGTGCTAAAACTTTTTATTTTGCTATAGACTATCATTTAATCATCCATGTAATGCTTACAGCTTCCTAGGTTTCAGTTCGATTTGACATGTGGATGGCACACAAAGCCACAGGCAGACATCGCTTCACTTCAATCCCTGGCTTCAGCAGCTTCCACAGATTGTGTGCAACTCATTACAACATGAAAACTGGGGAAAAGAAGAAAATATTGACCTTATGCCTTTTAAACAAGGAGCATCTTTTGAGACCATAATCTTGGTTCTTTTAGACGTTTTCAAAGTGAGTGTAAGGCATCACATCACAGGTGTATAAACAAATGAGATTGATAGCCCTCTGCCTGTTAAAAGCATTTTTAACCTACATATTAATTATTAGTAGTTGTTGTGATACAAAAAAACATGGATTTGTCAATTGATATGTCTTACTTACTTTGTAGGTAGCAGTTAATGGGGTTCACATTTTGGAATTCAAACACAGAATTCCTCTTGACATGGTCAACACATTTTCAGTCTCTGGAAAAGTAGAACTGCGTGCCATTGGCTTTATCCCTGACTCAGTAAGTGAGCATACACTTCTAGTTATGTACTGTTATTATAATAGTTATCACCTGTGAACCTGCATGAATCAAGAATGTAAAGACATGATATACAGTATACTTAAATACACACAAAATTGCTGGTACCCATCCAGTCAAGAAAGAAATGTAGCACTTTATTTTTGCAGTCATGTACTTCCCTGGTACGCACATGGTATATATATCCCTTTACCTACAGGCAAATGAGTGGTAACACAAGGTACTTATCTGAAGTATGTACATGGTAAATAAATATGAAATACAGCTTTATACTTAATAGTCATACATTCATAATCATTAGTTTGTCTAGGCATAGTCTAAAGACTCAAATATTTCTCCTGGCAGCTTGGGGAGGTTTGATTGGGGAATGAGAAAAGACACAGGTGCTGGGAGAAGATGAATGGTCTGAACATTTGGCTTGGTATATGTGAAGGGTCCTGGAAAAAGGTGAGCTGGTGAGGCCTGTAGTTTTTAGGGACTGGATGATCACTCTGAACCTCTTCTACTTGGAGAATTACATGATTAACCAAATCGACCTGAGGAAAAACTGGATGTGGGAAGGTCGCTGCAGATCATCACCTAGTCCCAGCCGTAAAACAGACACAGAAAGCACATAGGAGATAGGCAAGACACAGACTTACATAATCAGTACTTTACGAGGAGTATGTTAGCTTGGAGACAACCAATCAGAGTCTTTAGTTAAGGAGAAAATCTGAACACACTGTGTAATGTTGTTGAAAACTTTTCCAACCTTTAAATAAGACAAAATGTGAAAGATCCAGATTCTCTCCAATGTTTAAGAAGTCAATCAAGTCTGCTTTATTGCCAATTCTTCCACACGATAGTACATACATACAGAGTATTGGAAATTGCATTACTCTTGGAGCCTAGGTGAACAAAATAAAATATAAAAATTACAGGTAAATAAAAAAAATACTAATTACATATATATGTATGTATGTGTGTGTGTGTGTGTGTGTGTGTATGTATATACATGATTTAGGCAGAGGAAGCATAAGAGAGACAGGTGATTTGGGATCCCGGAGGTGGTTTACTGAACAACAGCAGCACGTGAGCGTGAGTCCGTGAGTCTTCGTGAGTTCGGTGAGCGCAGCGGTGAGTCCGTGAGTGCAGTGGTGAGTCGCTCCCTCCCGTGTTTCCAGTGCTCAGAGTCGTGAGGGAGCCCACAGAGGTAATGGGGAATTAGCCAGGTAGGCCCGCCACGGTGTGGCTTCTGGGAGACAAAGAGAGAGACAACGGGTTAGCATCCAGCCTCGGAGTCTTGTGGCTCACTGAAGCCGGGCCTGGCTGGCAGCTTATCTGCCCAAGCGCTGACGAGCCCAGGTGAACTGGCCGCTGGAGTGGCTGTGCGGGTGTTGTAGGTTTGTTCCCAGGGTAACGCTGATGGATCCTCGACTGCCCGCCACACTCCCAAGCGCTGTCCTGGTCCTGGTGGATAAAGCAGAAATGTAGTAATGGGGATATTGGGTGGGGGGAGTAATTCCCTGACAGACTTGCAAAGCCGACTCACATCCCGAGACAGGCCGGCCGGGCGCTGGCTGCTCCCAGCGGTGTTGCACGTCGTAGTGGGAAGTACTGGAGCACGAGGAACCAGCCGGTCACCCTGGCGCTTGTGTCTCTGGGTCTCTGGCCATCCTGGGCCATCCAGGTGCGTGGTCGGGTGAGTAGGGTGAACCGCCGCCCAAGAGGAAATACCGCAGCTCCAGGATCTGCCCACTTGATTTGACGGCCAGGGCCTCCTTCTCGACCGCGCGTAGTTCTTCTCGGCCGGGTCAGCTTCCTACTAATATAGAGGACCGGATGCTCTCACCCTCCTGATCTGGGACAGCACGGCCCCAGACCCACATCAGAAGCATCCGTCTGTGGCAGGAAGGGGCAGCCTAAGTCCGGGCTCTGTGACAGGGGGTCCGAGGTGAGTGCGCCTTGATTTTTTCCGAACGCTCGCTGGCCGGGCCCCACAGAACCTGCTCTCAGGCTGCCCCTTCCTGGCCAGGTCTGTCAGAGGGGCGGCTATGGAGGTGAGAAGTTCGGTGATGAAGCAACGGGCAATACCTCCAGCCAACCCTGGGCAAGGCGCAGACTGGCTTCTTTGCTGGTGGGTCTTGGGGCCTCCTGACAGCGGTGACCTTTACTCTCCCGGGGCCTGATCAGTCCTCTTCCCACTCGGTAACCCAGGTACTTTGCCTCGAAGAGCGCCAGGTGACATTTCTTGGGGTTGGGCGGTGAGTCCAGGGCCCGCCGAAGATCCCAGAGCACCCTCTTCCGCAGGCGCTCAAGGTGGTCCTCCCAGGTCTCCGAAAGTGAATCATTTACGCACGCTGCCGAGGTAAGCGGCGGTGTACTGCTGGTGAGGTCGGGAGTAGGATGTCCATTAGGCACTGGAATGTGGCTGAGCTCCCCGTAGGCCGGCGCGGGAAGTGGGAGCGGGATACAGTGTCCGCTCGGGGTGGAGAGAAGGCTGTTTTCGGCTTGGCTTCCTCTGACAGCGGAACCTGCTGCGTATCCCTTGGTGAGGCCGAGGGTGGAGATATACCGGGCCCTTCCCAGACGCTCGAGCAGTTCGCCTACACAGGGCATGGGCTATCCGGGCCGAACTCGGAGACCTGCTGAGTCGCTGCAGTCGGGCTGCAGTGCCTTGGTCACGTCAGTATCTCCCCGGCATTCCCACTCTTGTGGACAGGGTGAAGAGGTCCCGGGCGATCGCTCTGGCGTGGCTTTCGGCGGAGTGGGATGGCTTCGGGATACTGGGTGGCGTAGTCCACGATCACCAGGATGTGCTCGTGGCCGCGGCAGAGCTCGGCAGCGGCCCACCAGATCCATCCCGATGGCGCTTCAAGGGCACCCCGATTATCGGCAGCGCAGATCAGTGGACTAGGGAGGTGGCCGGGGGCGAGGTCTTCTGGCACTCGGGGCAGGCCTGGCAGAACAGTTTTTATCGTCGCCACGAGCCCTCGCCAGTGGAAACGGTCCCGGATCCTCTTGATGGTGTTGGCGGCCCCGAGGTGTCCTGCCAGCGGATGAGCGGGCGAGCTCCAGGATGGTGTCCACTTTTCCTCGGGCACCACAAGAGTCGCTTTCTCCTCCCTCTCCGCTGGGCGCACACAACAGAGTAGGCCGCCTCCACAATGAAATGCGGGAGAGGATGGGGCCGGGCCGCTCTCCTCTCCATCCATGAAATGAACTGGTTCCAGCAGTTCTGAGTCGTGGTTGTCTCACGCTTCGGGCCCGCCGAACGAGCCTCCGACTACCTGCTGAAACACATCAAAGAAGACATTAGCTGCGGGTGAGGGACTCACCATCTCTTCCGCTTGTCCGACGCTAGGGAGAATGGCAGGGCGGCGGTTCTCCTCTCCTTCTTCCTCTTCCCGGCGAGGGCTTCGGGGCTGGCAGGCTGGGTCGCGTGCAGCGCCCCTGAAGCCCCGCCAGTCCCGCCCGAGGATGATCGGTATCGGCAGGTCTCTGCACGCAGGCCCACCTCCAGGGGCCAGCTTCCAACCGCGTCGTCGGGCGGTGATATGCGGTGGACACTTTCCTGGTGTCCCGGTGAACGGAGATCAGGGCAGCCGCTTTCCGCGGTTCGCGTGCGCAGGGGTAGGAGGCGGACTGAACCAGGCTGACGGGCATTGCCGGGAGTTCGAGGAGGGCACTGGAGCTCCGCCCATCTGCCGGCGGGAATTTCCGCAGCGGGAAGCTCCCCGGTGGAGGCCGCAGCCTGCCAGCCACGCCTAGGGGGTTGGAGGCCTCTTCGGTCGGGCCTGGGCTCTCGCTGGTCGCATAGATTGGAAAGACCCACTCTTGAATGCCCGGGCTATGCGAGACCGGTGACAGACCGACCCTGCCCAAGATTTCCTCTTCAGGTCAGTCATACACCTCGCGCCTGGTTGGCCGGGCATGCTGGCAGCAGGGCACGCTGGGCTCTCCTGACAGCAGCGGGGCCAACCGCTCTGCCCTAACTCACCAATCCCACCTCGGTGGTCGCGACACTCTCTAACATCCCGAGGTAGACTTCGGGTCATCATTGGCAGACATCTTGGGGTAGCAGCTAGCGGCTTGCACCCGGGATCGCAACGCGAGGCACGGCCGAGTGGCGGCGCGGGAGGGCGGCGAGTCCCTGCTCGGTCTCGGCCCTGTCGCGTGGCCAGACGCCTGACGATTTGTTGCTGGCGAACTCAAATTCTCGGCGAGGCGTTGGAGAACGCTTGTCTAAAGGGCAAAACAAAGCAGTGCTGATGACGCTGTGGGGACCTTAACAATGGCGGCGTAAGGCCCCTTTTTTTTTTTTTTTTTTTTTTTTTTTCTTTTTTTCTGTTCTCTTCTGTGCTTTAAACTGCCCGCACTCTCCACCAGTTTGTGACGCAGGCAGAGGAAGTACAAGAGAGACAGGTGGATTTGGGATCCCCGGAGGGTGTGGTTTATTGGAACAATAGCAGCACGTGAGCGTGTGAGTCCGTGGAGTTCGCGGGTGAGCACAGCGTGAGTCCGGGTGAGTGCAGCGTGAGTCGCCTCTCCGTGGTTTCCAGTGCTCAGAGTCGTGAGGGGAGTCTATGACACGGTGAGGTAATGGGGAATTAGCTCAGGTAGGCCTGTCACGTGGTGTGGCTTTTTTGTGAGACAAAGAGAGAGACAACGGGTTAGCATCCAGCTTGAGTCTCATGGCTCACTGAAGCCGCTACCTGGCCGGGCTTATCTGGCCCGCTGCTGACGCAGCCCAGGTGCGTGAATCCGCCGCTTGAGTGGCTGGTGCAGGTGTTGTAGGCTCTTGTTCCTGGGCAACGCTGATGGATCCTCGGACGCTCATTACAAGATATATATAATAAAGAACAACTATATGTCACGCTCTCTGGACTGTGTTATTGTTTTTGTCTCAAAAGGCATGTGTTTCTCAGTCCTACCTTCCTTCTAGTTAATTAGCTTTATTGTCTGCAGCCGTGTCTTGTTAATTTAATGATATACCTTGTGTATTTAAGTCCTGTGTTTTGAATTCACGTTTTGTCTGATCGCCGAGGTTACCTATGTGGTTTATGTTCTGCTCTGCCTGCCCGCCTGCCTGCTTGCTTGTATATATTTAGTTTTTCCCTGTTAAAAGAAGATTAAACCTGTTTGCTTATTTCTCTTTCTAGTGCTTCTTCCCGCGCCAAATCACCAAACGTGCATAATCTATATACAATTATATACAGATATGTACAGTATAGATAAATAAAGGCACTTAGCAGAAAGGAGGTAAACCACTTGAAAACAGTGCAAATAAAGAATGTAGTGCAAACAGTCTATCGCAGCTCCAATGTTAAACTTAAATTAATGTTTAACTGTTCTGGGATGTGAGAGGGTTAGGGTCAGGTGGGTATGGGGCAAGGAGAGGAGGAGGAAGGGAAAGGGGGCAAGGACAGGAGGGAGTTCAGCTTCCTGGACAGCCTGATGGGCGTAGGCTGTTCTTCGGCCCACTGGTCTTGGCCTGATGGCAGCAGACTGGAAGAAGCTGTGTCAGGTGGGCAGGATCACCTGCAATGCAAAGGGCTTTGGTGGTGAGACACGTGGTTGTAAATGTCCTGAAGGGATGAGAGAGATGATTTTCTAACTGCTTCTACCATGCATTGGAAAGTTCCTTCGGCGGATGCTTTGCAGGTACCATTCCAACACAGTGATGCAGCTGAATCAGATGATCTTAATGGTGTCCCCTGTAGAAGGCAGCACATGTGATGGGGCTGGGGCTCTGGCTCTTCCTCAGCTCAGGTGGAGGGAAGTAGAAATGCTGCTGTGCTTTACTGGCCAGTGCTGTGGGTGCTGATAATGTCTAGAAGACATTGCAGAGTACAGCTGCACAGTCTCTGTAGAACAGTCCAGGAATGCTGCCAGGACCTGAGCTTTGGCGTGCATTGAACTCCACTGAAGGAGGTCTTCCGGGGTTAGCATCATCACCGAGAGGTAGTGAGTCTTGTTGTTACTGCCTCAAAGCAAGCAAACAGCTCATTCAGCAGCGAGATGGTGCTGCTGCATAAGTCTGCAGTGGGGGCTTAGAAGTCCGTGGATGGTCTGGATCCTGCCACAGATTTAATTTACTTGGTGATGTAGTGATGTAACAGTTTCTGTGTGTACTCCTAGAGGTCTCGTGAAGCCCAGTTTTGAACACAGCCAGTGGTGTTAAAACATCTTGAAGGGGGCCTCTGATGACCCTTCTGGCTACACTTGAATCTGCTTGGTGATCTGAGGCAAATTTATGGGGGCTGGAAGGGTCTTGTAAGCTCCTTCTCTGTGTAAACAAAGTCCAGTGTTGTTTCCTCTGTTGGAAAGTCTACATGCTGATGTATTTTATGAAGTCTGCATGGTTGAAAATCCTCAGCCAAGATGAGAAAAAGCATCTTTGTTGGGCTGTCTGTCAAGCCATTTATGTTCTGGCACAGATCATTTAGTGCCTCACTTGCTGTTGTTGTTGTTGAGCTGGGAGAGATATATACAGCAAAAAAAAGTATTCCCTTGGAAGGCAGAACGCTGGCACTTAAGCCAATCATGAACTCAAAAAGAAATGAGCAGGCTGGTGCATATATACTCCAGGAAACAGCATCGAGAACTCTGTCCGCTCGATAGTATGCTGGGGGTGATGAGCTGAACGGGCGTAGTCCGGTATGCTGTTGCTGTGGAGCCGTGGCGTTTCTGTGGAACACAAAAACACAACAGTCTCTCTTATAGTCCCTCTGGTGCTGACAGCATTCTGATAGTCCAGCTTATTATCCAAAGATGCACATTTGCCAGTACGATGGGTGGCGATAGCTGGCTTATATGTGGGATAGCTGCTAGCCTAGCCCGGATACCACTCATTGGTGGCACCAATACTGTGGGTGAGGTGCAGTTATGTTTGAAAAATTATGTGTTTTCATTTATAAGGCCTAGCAGGCGTGTGGAAAAATAAGTTTAATCAGGATGCTTCATTGAGCTTGGCACTGTCCGTGTGTGCTACAGATACAGACTGAGTTTCACAAAAGCATAACGCTCACAAACACTTGTATTTTAGCTGTAACATTTATGTCGCGAATCCACTCACGCCACCCAGACAGCTTCCTCTGCCTGATCCACTCGGGACTAAAACACCACCACACGAGCGTAAGCTGGTCTGTAGACGGCCCTCGAGAGACGCCTGGATCTGGAGAACCGCACTCCAGGATCCAAAAGCCAGCCCATCATCTCCCAGCCGCCGCGAGCCCAAACTCCAGCCCACCAATGGCATACAGTCATGCTGAGTCTGGCACGACCACGGAACTATCGCCAGCTGAGGAGTAGAGCGACAGAGCCGCGGAGCGCCACGGACCTCGGCGCCGATCATGCGCAGACCAGGTGCGTTTGAGCCGCAACAGAGCTCCCGCGCACGTGGAGACAGCCGCTAGCGAGAGGTGGAGTGAGTTCCGCCCACTGCATACACGTGGGCTGAGGGATGAGTTGATCATCCACCTGGGACCGCTTGACCCGGCAAGAGGAGCTGGATCGATGGGACTTTGGACTCCAGACTGCACCTCCCTGTATCCAGAGTTTCTGTTCCTGCTCAGCTGTCCTGTTAGCCTGGCTGGTTCCGCTTTCAGTCACCCTGAATGCCTGGCTCAAGAGGGCACCTCTAGAGACTGTTCCTCAAGAGCTCTGTGCATGTGCTCCGCGCCATGTGCGCTCCGTGACGGTAAGCTCACAAAGCGCCACGCATGCTTCAGATTGTGCCTGGCGCCCACGTGCACTCCGTGACTGTGCCTGCGCGACGTGGCACTCTCATCCAGTGCTCTACCCCACAAGGCGCCCCTCCAGTGCCGCTCAAGTTTTATCCCCTTCCCACTCCTTGCCACACGTCGTCGATGGATCCCAGCAGCCCGCGCCAGCTCAGCAGCAATAAATCATCCGGAGCTCACCACGGGTTTGCCGGGTCTCCATCGCCACTGGCGGGTGGAGGGATCCCCTGCCTCACCGTCCCACCTCCGAGTCCCGGACTCCACCTCGGCTTGTAGAACTGCTCGGCCCCCAGGCTCCTAGCTCCTCCCTCTCCACAGTGGTCCATCAGGCCACCAGCTCCATCGCCCCTCTCCGCTCGCCGACCATCCATTGCCTCGGGATTCTTTCCTCCTCCGGCTTCCACCTTTGTCCTCCGTCCTCCAACTCTGTCGGGCTCCTCCTTCCCGCGTCGCCAGACCACCAGCGTGCTTGGTGTCACTCCTGGCTTTTCGGCCCCGCCTCAGTCTCCCAGCACCACCTGGTCCACCGCCATCGGTCGGCCCTGGAGTCGATGGTCGCTTCTTCCTCCATGGCCTCCCGCCGCCTGCACCTCCTGACTCCTGTCTGCCTGCCTTCTCCTGGGCTGGGTCTCCACCGGAACCTCCTCCCAAGCTCCTGCTTTAGTTTTGTTCTTCGTGCAAAGACCACCCTTCCGGAGGCGATATGTCACGCCTCTGAACTCTTTGTTTATTGTTTTGCCCTGGTGCCATGTGCCTTTGTGCCCTGGCCTTCCTTCATGTTAATCAGCAATTGTCTTCACTCTGCCGCCTGTTAATTTATTCAATTTCCTGTGTGTTTTGAGTTCACGTTGTCCGATCGTCGATGTCCTT